>NC_141911.1:74342500-74345000 GCF_057802395.1 Ceratotherium simum simum | reverse complement strand
TAATTTTAATTTTTAATTTTAATTTTAATTTTAATTTTAATTTTAATTTTAATTTTAATTTTAATTTTTAATTTTAATTTTAATTTTAATTTTAATTTTAATTTTAATTTTAATTTTAATTTTAATTTTAATTTTAATTTTAATTTTAATTTTAATTTTAATTTTAATTTTAATTTAATTTTTAATTTTAATTTTAATTTTTAATTTTAATTTTAATTTTAATTTTAATTTTAATTTTAATTTTAATTTTAATTTTAATTTTAATTTTAATTTTAATTTTAATTTTAATTTTAATTTTAATTTTAATTTTAATTTTAATTTTAATTTTAATTTTAATTTTAATTTTAATTTTAATTTTAATTTTAATTTTAATTTTAATTTTAATTTTAATTTTAATTTTAATTTTAATTTTAATTTTAATTTTAATTTTAATTTTAATTTTAATTTTAATTTTAATTTTAATTTTAATTTTAATTTTAATTTTAATTTTAATTTTAATTTTAATTTTAATTTTAATTTTAATTTTAATTTTAATTTTAATTTTAATTTTAATTTTAATTTTAATTTTAATTTTAATTTTAATTTTAATTTTAATTTTAATTTTAATTTTAATTTTAATTTTAATTTTAATTTTAATTTTAATTTTAATTTTAATTTTAATTTTAATTTTAATTTTAATTTTAATTTTAATTTTAATTTTAATTTTTAATTTTAATTTTAATTTTAATTTTAATTTTAATTTTAATTTTAATTTTAATTTTAATTTTAATTTTAATTTTAATTTTAATTTTAATTTTAATTTTAATTTTAATTTTAATTTTAATTTTTAATTTTAATTTTAATTTTAATTTTAATTTTAATTTTAATTTTAATTTTAATTTTAATTTTTAATTTTTAATTTTAATTTTAATTTTAATTTTAATTTTAATTTTAATTTTAATTTTAATTTTAATTTTAATTTTAATTTTAATTTTAATTTTAATTTTAATTTTAATTTTAATTTTAATTTTAATTTTAATTTTAATTTTAATTTTAATTTTAATTTTAATTTTAATTTTAATTTTAATTTTAATTTTAATTTTAATTTTAATTTTAATTTTAATTTTAATTTTAATTTTAATTTTAATTTTAATTTTAATTTTAATTTTAATTTTAATTTTAATTTTAATTTTAATTTTAATTTTAATTTTAATTTTAATTTTAATTTTAATTTTAATTTTAATTTTAATTTTAATTTTAATTTTAATTTTAATTTTAATTTTAATTTTAATTTTAATTTTAATTTTAATTTTAATTTTAATTTTAATTTTAATTTTAATTTTAATTTTAATTTTAATTTTAATTTTAATTTTAATTTTAATTTTAATTTTAATTTTAATTTTAATTTTAATTTTAATTTTAATTTTAATTTTAATTTTAATTTTAATTTTAATTTTAATTTTAATTTTAATTTTAATTTTAATTTTAATTTTAATTTTAATTTTAATTTTAATTTTAATTTTAATTTTAATTTTAATTTTAATTTTAATTTTAATTTTAATTTTAATTTTAATTTTTAATTTTAATTTTAATTTTAATTTTAATTTTAATTTTAATTTTAATTTTAATTTTAATTTTAATTTTAATTTTTAATTTTAATTTTAATTTTAATTTTAATTTTAATTTTAATTTTAATTTTAATTTTAATTTTAATTTTAATTTTAATTTTAATTTTAATTTTAATTTTAATTTTAATTTTAATTTTAATTTTTAATTTTAATTTTAATTTTAATTTTAATTTTAATTTTAATTTTAATTTTAATTTTAATTTTAATTTTAATTTTAATTTTAATTTTAATTTTAATTTTAATTTTAATTTTTAATTTTAATTTTAATTTTAATTTTAATTTTAATTTTAATTTTAATTTTAATTTTAATTTTAATTTTAATTTTAATTTTAATTTTAATTTTAATTTTAATTTTAATTTTAATTTTAATTTTAATTTTAATTTTAATTTTAATTTTAATTTTAATTTTAATTTTTAATTTTAATTTTAATTTTAATTTTAATTTTAATTTTAATTTTAATTTTAATTTTAATTTTAATTTTAATTTTAATTTTAATTTTAATTTTAATTTTAATTTTAATTTTAATTTTAATTTTAATTTTAATTTTAATTTTAATTTTAATTTTAATTTTAATTTTAATTTTAATTTTAATTTTAATTTTAATTTTAATTTTAATTTTAATTTTAATTTTAATTTTAATTTTAATTTTAATTTTAATTTTAATTTTAATTTTAATTTTAATTTTAATTTTAATTTTAATTTTAATTTTAATTTTAATTTTAATTTTAATTTTAATTTTAATTTTAATTTTAATTTTAATTTTAATTTTAATTTTAATTTTAATTTTAATTTTAATTTTAATTTTAATTTTAATTTTAATTTTAATTTTTAATTTTAATTTTAATTTTAATTTTAATTTTAATTTTAATTTTAATTTTAATTTTAATTTTAA
>NC_141911.1:74335000-74340000 GCF_057802395.1 Ceratotherium simum simum | reverse complement strand
GAATTTTAATTGTAATTTTAATTTTAATTTTAATTTTAATTTTAATTTTAATTTAATTTTTAATTTTAATTTTAATTTTTAATTTTAATTTTAATTTCCATTCTAATTTTAATTTTAATTTTAATTCTAATTTTTAATTTTAATTTTAATTTTAATTTTAATTTTAATTTTAATTTTAATTTTAATTTTAATTTTAATTTGTATTTTAATTTTAATTTTAATTTATAATTTTGAATTGTAATTTTAATTTTAATTCTTAATTTCTAATTTAATTCTTAATTGTAATTTTAATTTTAATTTTAATTTTAGTCTTTAATTTTAATTCTTTAATTTATAATTTTAATTTTAATTTCTAATTTGTAATTTTAATTTTAATTCTTAATTTTAATCTTAATTTTAATTTTAATTTTAATTTTAATTTTAATTTTTAATTTTAATTTTAATTTTAATTTTAATTTTACCTCACTTACTTAATTTTAATTTCTAATTTAGACTTAGAATTTCTAATTTTAACTTTAATTTTGATCTTACTTCCCTCTCTCCTCCCCCTCTCTCCTCTCCCTCCCTCCCCAATTTTTAATTTTAATTTTAATTTTCACTTTAATTTTTAATTTCATAATTTTAATTTTAATTTTAATTTTAATTTTAATTTTAATTTGTAATTTTAATTTTAATTTTAACTTTAATTTTAATTTTAATTTTAATTTTAATTTTATTCCTAATTTTAATCTTTAATTTTAATTTTGTAATTTCACCCCAATTTCATTTTGTGTAATTTTAATTCTTAATTTAATTTTAATTTTAATTTTAATTTATAATTTTAATTTGTGAATTTTAATTTTAATTTTAATGATTTAATTTTAATTTTAATTCTTAACTTTAATTTTAATTTTAATTTTAATGTCTTTAATTTTAATTCTTAATTTTAATTTTAATTTCTAATTCTTGTAATTTTAAATTTTAATTTTAATTTCTTAATTTTAATTTTACCTAATTTTAATTTTAATTTTAATTTTTATTCTTTAATTTTAATTTTAATTTTAATTCTTAATTTTAATTTTAATTTTAATTTTACCCCATTTTTAATTTTAATTCTAATTCTAATTTTAATTTTAATTTTCTCACCAATGCTGCTTTAATTTTAATTTTAATTTCTAATTTTTAATTTTAATTTTGAATTTCTTAATTTTAATTTTAACTTTAATTTTAATTTTAATTTTTAATTTTAACTTAAATTTTAATTTTAATTTAGACTTTAATTTTAATTTTGTAATTCTTAATTTTAATTTTAATTTTTAATTTTAATTTTAATTTTAATTTTAATTTTAATTTATGAATTAATTTTTAATTTTAATTTTTAATTTTAATTTTAATTTTAATTTTAATTTTAATTTTAATTCTTACTAATTTTAATTTTAATTTCTAATTTTAATTCTTAATTTTAATTCTTTTAATTCTTAATGACTTTAATTTTAATTTTAATTTTAATTTTGTGTAATTTCTTAATTCTTCTCAATTCTTAATTTTGAATTTTAATTTTAATTTTAATTTTTTAATTCTTGTAATTTTAATTTTAATTTCTTAATTTCTTAATTTTAATTTTAATTTTAATTTTAATTTTTAATTTTAATTTTAATTTTTAATCTTTAATTCTTAATTTTTAATTTTAATTTTAATTTTAATTTTGTAATTTTAATTTTAATTTTAATTTTAATTTTGGAATTTTAATTCTTTAATTTAATTAATTTTCTAATTTTAATTTTAATTTTAATTTTAATTTTAATTTTTAATTTTAATTTTAATTTTAATTTTAATTTTAATTTCTTAATCTTTAATTTTAATTTTAATTTTTAATGATTTAATTTTTAATTTTTAATTTTAATTTTAATTTTAATTTTAATTTTAATTTTAATTTTGTAATTTTAATTTTACTAATTTTAATTTTAATTTTTAATTTTAATTTTACTTTAATTTTAATTTTAATTCTTTAATTTTAATTTTAATTTTAATTTTTTAATTTTAATTTTAATTTTAATTTTAATTTTAATTTTAATTTTAATTTTAATTTTAATTTTAATTTTAATTTTAATTTTAATTTTCTAATTTTAATTTTTAATTTTATTCTTGTGTATTTTAATTTTAATTTTAATTCTTAATTTTAATTTCTTAATTTCATAATTTTAATTTTAATTTTAATTTTAATTCTTAATTTTAATTTTAATTTTTAATTTTAATTTTAATTTTAATTTTAATTTTAATTTTAATTTTAATTTTGTAATTTTTAATTTTAATTCTTAATTTTAATTTTAATTTTAATTTAATTTTTAATTTTAATTCTTAATTTTAATTCTGTAATTTTAATTTTAATTTTAATTCTTAATTTTAATTTTAATTTTAATTTTTAATTTTTAATTTTAATTTTAATTCTTTTAAAGTTTTAATTTTAATTTTAATTTTAATTCTTAATTTTAATTTTTAATTTTTTAATTTTTAATTTTTAATTTTAATTTTTAATTTTAATTTTAATTTTAATTTTTAATTTCTAATTTTAATTTTTAATTTTAATTTTTTAATTTTAATTTTTAATTTTAAATTTTAATTTTAATTTTAATTTTAATTTTAATTCCTTAATTTTAATTTCCATAATTCTTAATTTTTAATTTTAATTTTAATTTTAATTTTAATTTTAATTTTAATTTTAATTTTAATTTTAATTTTTAATTTTAATTTATAATTTTAATTTTACCTTATTTTAATTTTACACCATTTTTAATTAATTTTAATTTTAATTTTTAATTTTAATTTTAATTTTAATTTTTAATTTTAAATTTTAATTCTTAATTTTAATTTTTAATTTTAATTTTTAATTTTACCTTAATTACTTTAATTCTTAATTTTAATTTTAATTTTAATTTCAAGTAATTTTAATTTTTAATTTTAATTTTTAATTTTAATTTTAATTTTAATTTTTAATTTTAATTCTTAATTTTAATTTCTAATTTTAATTTTAATTTTAATTCTGTAATTTTAATTTTTGAATTCTTAATTTTAATTTTTAATTTTAATTTTAATTCTTGTAATTTTAATTTTAATTTTAATTTCTTGTAATTTTAATTTTTAATTTTTAATTTTAATTTTAATTTTTAATTTTAATTAAGTAATTTTAATTTTAATTTTTAATTTTAATTTTTAATTTTAATTTTAATTTACCTCTGAATTTTAATTCACCTTAATTCTTAATTTTAGATTTTAATTTTAATTTTAATTTTAATTTTAATTTTAATTTTAATTTACTCTAATTTTAATTTTAATTTTGTAATTTTAATTCTTAATTTTAATTTTTAATTTTAATTTTAATTTTAATTTTTATTTTCATATCTTAATTCTGTAATTCTTAATTTTAATTTTAATTTTAATTTTAATTTATAATTTTAATTTTAATTTTAATTTTAATTTTAATTTTAATTTATATATATTTAATTTTAATTTTAATTTTAATTTTTAATTTTAATTTTAATTTTAATTTTAATTTTAATTTTAATTTTAATTTTTAATTTTAATTTTAATTTTAATTTTAATTCTTAATTTTAATTTTAATTTTGCTAATTTTAATTTTAATTTCAATTTTAATTTTAATTTTAATTCTTAATTTTAATTTTAATTTTAATTTTAATTTTAATTTTTAATTTTAGATTTTTAATTTTAATTTTAATTTTTAATTTTAATTTTAAATTTTAATTCTTAATTTTAATTCTTAATTTTAATTTTAATTCTTAATTCTAATTTTAATTCTTAATTTCACTCTAATTTTTAATTTTTAATTTTAATTCTTCTTAATTTTTAATTTTAATTTTAATTCTTAATTTTAATTTTACAAAATTTTGAGAATTTAATTAATTTTAATTTTAATTTTAATTTTTTAATTTTAATTTTAATTTTAATTCTTAATTTTGATTTTAATTTGCATTAATTTTAATTTTAATTTTAATTTTAATTTTTTAATTTTAATTTTAATTCTTAATTTTTTAATTCTTTAATTTTAATCTATTTAATTTTAATTTTAATTTTAATTCTTAATTTTAATTTTAATTCTTAATTTTTAATTTTAATTTTAATCTCTTAATTTTAATTCTTAATTCTTAATTTTAATTTTATGATTTTAATTTTAATTTTAATTTTTAATTTTTAATTCTTAATTTTAATTTTAATTTTTAATTTTAATTTTAATTTTAATTTCTCATAATTTTTAATTTTAATTTTACTTTAATTTTAATTTTAATTTTAATTTTAATTCTTAATTTTTAATTTTAATTTTAATTCTATATAATTTTAATTTAATTTAATTTAATTTAATTTTAATTTTTAATTTTAATTTCTTAATTTTAATTTAATCTTAATTTTAATTTTACTTTAATTTTAATTTTAATTTAATAATTTTAATTTTAATTTTAATTTTAATAAAGTGTTTAATTTTAATTTTAATTTTTAATTTTAATTCTACTAATTTTAATTTTAATTTTAATTTTTAATTTTAATTTTAATTTTAATTTGTAATTTTACCTATTTTAATTTTAATTTTAATTTTAATTTTAATTCTTAATTCTTGTTTCTCCTCAGCACCCCAGGTCCACTTCACCTTGTGGTACCTTGTAGCTGACTGAAAAATGACTAGATTTTAATTTTAATTTTAATCTTAATTCTTAATTTTAATTTACACAGGCATAATTTTTAATTCTTAATTTTAATTTTTAATTTTAATTCTAATAATTTTAATTTTTAATTTAATTTTAATTTTAATTTTAATTTTAATTTTAATTTTAATTTAATTTTAATTTTAATTTTAATTTTAATTTTAATTTTTAATTTTAATTTTAATTTTAATTTTAATTTTAATTTTAATTTTAATTTTAATTTTAATTTTAATTTTAATTTAATTTTAATTTTAATTTTAATTTTAATTTTAATTTTAATTTTAATTTTAATTTTAATTTTAATTTTAA